>NC_084593.1:5740406-5783486 GCF_033807715.1 Cololabis saira
GAAACGAGGATCGTACGGTAGTATGTTCTGCCGAGGTAGGACAACAACACCGGCTAGTATGTCTCATTCATCCTGACGTGCAGCAGAAACAGACTGCAGGAAGCCGCTCCGCATGCTCAGCAGGCTCATTTATATACAAATACATTCGCCAGGTGCTTTGCATTGACCATTCTTGGTAAAAAGTGGGCGTGTAGAGGGCGGGATATGAGGCGAATTCACGTGCGCAACCTTCCAGCTGGCTGTGATTTATAAAGCGAACATTGCGTGCAGGTTTGAGTGCACACGGTTTTATAAATCCGGATTTTTTTTTGCGCACGCTATTTTCGGCTTTTGGCTGCACGTGCACTTTTAGTATGAATCCTACACACTTTTATAAATGTGGCCTGGTCCTTATCAAGTCCACGAGATGAATCAGCAGCAGAAACCTGAGTTGTTTCCTGTGTTGGATTCCGGGTCTCGGGATTGAGAAGCTGAAGCTCCTTTACAGCACTGCTGCGGATCTGTCCAGGTTTGCAGACATTCGTTCATGTGCAGTTCTCTTAACGTCCTGACTGTTTTCATCACGTCCCCTGGCGTCTCTTCGGAGCGCGGTCACGCTCAAGCATCGCAGGAAACTGGCTTTTTATTGGCCGGGAGACGAGCTCAGGGCTCTCGCTGGTTCAGTGGTACAAGGGAAGGAAAATATGTGCAGCCTTTGTGCTGTCAGCAGTTCTGGACCCCACACGCTTCATCCAAGTAAATTCTGATAATAGACATTTATGTATTCCACGTTTTTCCCTTCAAGTGAGAATAATTAACATTTAGTCCTTTCAGAGGGAAATCTAACTATTGGACTTTTCCATATTCAGCATTGCGTGCCCTTTAATTCCCCTGCAGAGAGTTTTGTGTTCAGCTCGGCTGCACGGATCATAAGTCAACGATGCTGAGTCAGCAGAACCAAAGAAAGGGGTTCCCGCTCAGATCTGATCAGATATTTTAGCTGAGTTGCTTGTATAGTCCTTCTTTCTTGCAGTCGGTGCTAAATTGGCTTGTTTGCATCTCTTTCTCAAGGATTTGTTTACCCGCACGACCGGGTTTACATACATTTAGTAATTGATAAAAAATCAGCATTCTCAGTTTTTTGAAATGTTCAGAACTTTGAGAGCGTCGGCACTGAAGAAGCGACAGGTGAAATAAAGGCATCCACACAAGGGGAAAAAAAGAAATGGGACTGGATTTGGATTCAAGGAGAATGGCGAGGAAGCCTTGTAGCTCCTATAATTATATTACTATAATGTAATAATTTCCTATAATGTAATAACGCCTGAAAATGTAATAAAATTTGCACTTAACTCAATTGAAACTGTAATAAGATCCAATAATGTAATAACTTATATTATCAGGGTTTTGGTACTTAAAATATCCTGACGGATATTGTAATAACATTTTTACCAATAATGTAATACCTTATTACATTATTGGGAATTTATTACATGCTCCTCAAAGTCTGCAATTTAACCCAATAATCATTCTGGTCTTTCAAATCCAGCGTATAAAACATTCTTAGATTCTTAAAACACAAAATGTAGAACTCTGGACTGAAAATGAACATATATATTACATTATTTGTCAAGTATTACAAAAAAAAAAGACCCACCTGAAAATGTTTTTATTACATTATTGGTAAAGTTATTACATAATTTTATTCAATCTTATTTGTTATTTACTGTCTAATTATGTCTTGCCGCTTTTAATGTCAATGTAAAGCACTTTAAATTACCTTGTGTTGAATTGTGCTATATAAATAAACTTGCCTTGCCTATTGGATTTTATTACATTTTCGATTGAGTTAAGTGCAAATTTGATTACATTTTCAGGAAATTATTACATTATAGGGTGAAATTATTACATTATAGGGGGAAATTATTACATTATAGGTTTAAATTATTACATTATAGGGTGAAATTATTACATTATAGGGTGAAATTATCACATTATAGGTTGAAATTATTACATTATAGGGTGAAATTATTACATTATAGGGTGAAATTATTACATTATAGGGTGAAATTATTACATTATAGACTGAAATTATTACATTATAGGGTGAAATTATTACATTATAGGGTGAAATTATTACATTATAGGGTACAATTATTACATTATAGGGTGAAATTATTACATTATAGGGTGAAATTATTACATTATAGGGTGAAATTATTACATTATAGGGTGAAATTATTACATTATAGGTTGAAATTATTACATTATAGGGTACAATTATTACATTATAGGGGTAAATTATTACATTATAGGGTGAAATTATTACATTATAGGGTGAAATTATTACATTATAGGGTGCTTTAAGCCCACCGGGCCCCGACACGTCAGACGGCAGCGTTCACCTTCACGTGGCTCTGACAGCTGCTCAGCGGGCCGGGGTGAAAACAGGCAGCGCAGGAGAGAAGAGGTCTTAGCCCAGATTCCCACGTCTGCATTAATGACAGAAACACACTTTTTCCCGCGTGCCCACCTGTCCCCCCACCTGTCCGGCTGGTTTCCACCGCCGTGCAGGGGTCTTTCCCTCCACCTCCGACCCTCAGCTCCCTCTGCACAAACACCTCCTTCACCTCATTAGTCACGCTGCTTAAACGCCTCTGGCTTTTCTCTCAGGACAACCGCAATTAACTCTTTCTTTCTTTAACACCTGTAGACGAATGCTTGAGGGACGAAGCAGCTGCCCGTCAGTTTGGGACTTTTACTTCCTGCTGTTGCAGAGAAAGCTTTGCCTTTACTGCCGTTTCTTCTTTTCTTTTTAGCTTTATTGCTGTGACCTCTTGTCCACACATGAAGTTTATTGTCGGTGAACTTTCGAGCCTGGAATTAATGCACATTGTGCCTCAGATGCATTTCAGGTTTTCTTTACTCCCTCATATTAACGCTTGTTGTTAAAAACACTTCAGTACTTACAAGTGCAGCAGAAAACCAACAGAGGTGCCTCACATACAGTACTGGAGTTGAGGGTGGATGAGGAGGGATGAGGAGGGACGGCATCCCCCCCTGAAATAAAAACGGTCCAAATCATCCCCCCCTGAAATAAAAACGGTCCAAATCATCCCCCCTGTAAAACTGTCATCCCTCCTTTCCATCCCTTATGTCATTTCATCAATGAATGTGGTTTTACTAACATTTCAACATTTAGAGTCTTCACCAGAAAAATAACACCAGAAAAATAACTTATTTGACAATTTTCACCTGTTTCAATTAAATTTTCACTTGAAATAAGTAGAAAAATCTGCCAGTGGGACAAGATTTATCTTCTTATTGCAAGCAAAAAAATCTTGTTCTACTGGCAGATTTTTCTACTTATTTTAAGTGAAAATCTACTTGAAAAAGGTGAAAATTGTTGTTTTTTCCAGTGATGAGTCTTGTTTTAAGTGTAATGAGATTTTTTTTACTAAAATGAGACATCTTAACTAGAAATAAGACACATATTCTTGTTAATATTTTGAGTTTTTGCAGTGATCCATGTTACTTATCCTGTGAAGAACAGAGTCATATTGATAAGTTCAGAAAACTGTTTTTTATTGTTGTGTTTTGATGTATTTGATGTAAGCCCAGTGGATATTTAAAGCTTACAGAAGGCTGCATTTAACTGCTGCTATGTCATTCCTGCAGTATTTCTGCAGGTGTTTTGGTCACTGCTATTATTTGTAATATATTATATTATTTGTAATCAGCACAAATTATCTGTCCCCATATGATAAAATCCACCATCCCCCCTGATTTTATTTTACAACTCGAGTACTGGTTACATATATTTACATATTTTGTGAGCTTGGTGGTGATTAATCTCACTGTTCTCTCATATATGTACTGTACTTACAGAAGAAGCATTACAAATGTTTTACGCGCTTGATGGTTCAAAATGGTCAGGTAGGTGAGTCCGCACATGTTTTATTTTACATATTGTTTGCTGTGAACAAAGGTTCACTTCCACCTCTCATCAGGACGAGGGGGCGGCGCTTTCCAAAACACTTTAAAGACAAAACTTCCCCCTGTTCACTCCGGTGAACTTAATGATTTTATGTGATTTACTGAACAAACTGACGCAAAAGTGGAGAAACGGTGCAGAGATTGTTCAGTGTTTCCTGTTGTTGAACCTTCCCGTTCATGAGTGGCAATAACACTTTAGTTTCCAGGCGAAACTTTCACAAATCCCCGTTTGCCAGATAAACTCTGGCCTTAAATGAATCGTATGCAGATATCAGTTTACCGCCTTGTGTTGTCTCGTTATCAGAGGTTAAACGAGCAACTGCACTCCTGATTGTTGCAGGTTTTAATGTGTGGGGGTTTGGAAGTGGCTCGGAAGTGAGAAAATAAATGAAAAGCAACCTTTAGCATCGTTGTGCATCAGCAATAAATGTTTTTGCTGAAGTGTCATTGAGTGTTGATGGGTACAAATGCACATTCACGTCTGACCCTGGTTGTTCCAGCAGCAGCATTAGCGTTGCTAACCCCCCCCACTCCCACGTGTCTCTTCACTTAATTTATTCTGATCTGAAATGCAATGAAAACACGGTGCTCTTGACAAATGAAGTGAGATTTTGGCTGAAAGAATAAGAAAGTGTATGAGTTAAGCATAAAAACATACCAGCAGGGGGAAAAAGCCACCCATGCTGGGAAGAGGGGGGGAAATCTCGGGATTCTCGGCAGAGGTGTCAAAAGTATTCACATTCATTACTCAGGTAGAAGTATAGATACTAGAGTTTAAAAATACTCCTGTAGAAGTTTATTTGTTTATTTATTTATTTGTTTATTTAAAAAGGATACCCATTAGTCTTCACCATGGGAAGACTATCCTTCCTGGGGTCAACACATAGACATACAAAGATTACAATAATATAATAACACAACTCAAAAAGGGTGAAAAACATTCACTAGAATTCCTGAAAATAATGAATTGAAACAAAAAATAAAAGATTAAGTAACCAACCAAAACCATCCACATCTTAAGTAACAATATTTGTTACTATCACCAGATCTGTATCCACTTTGAGCAAAAATAGTTTGCAACGACTCTATAATTTATAATATGCCCATACCTCTACTTATAGTAGTATAAATATACTATATATCATAATATACTCATACATTATAATATACTCATACTACTATAGTATATATACACACTCATAACCTACAGTGATTTAGAATATATTTACTATTGAATTTATAATATACAATAATCACAGTATATACCTAGGACCGATCAACTTAATCAAGTATCAACTCAAGTTTTTTACTCAAGTAAAAGTATAAAAGTACTGGTTTCGAAACTACTTAAAGTATAAAAGTAAAAGTAATATAAGGGGGAAAAAAGCCATTAAGGACAAAAGCCATTGAAAATGAATGCATCTTAGTATAATGTAAATATATTAAAGAACCATATATGTGTACTATTGAGCATTAACGTGTGTTTCAGAGAGCAGCAGATATGATGACTAGTTGCCTATAAGTATTGTAATGGTGCAAAAAGTCAAACTTCATGTTCATGTTATCATTTATCCTAACCTTTATTGGAATGTACATCCAAGTTTAGTTGCAGGAATCTGAGGGAACGGATGTAAGAACAAAACTGGACAAGAACATCTGAAACAACCACAACCAAATTCACTCTATCCGGATGGAGCAATTTAACTGGATAGTTTTTATTAAGGCCGACATGAAATAGAGTAACGAGGCTGTTTTTAAAATGTAAGGAGTAAAAGTAAAAAGTCGTCTGAAAAATAATTACTCCAGTGAAGTATAGATAACCAAAATTTCTACTGAAGTAAGGTAACAAAGTATTTGTACTTCGTTACTTGACAGCTCTGGAGTTAAGCATAAAAACATACGGGCAGGGGAAAAAAGCCACCCATGTTGGGAAGAGAAGGGGGAAATCTCGGGCTTCTCGGGTTTTACCGTCAGAGGTTTCAGGGCACATCCATCAGTTTGACACCTGCAATTATCTTGTAATCTAGCAATAACCTGGCTCAGTTTGAAAACACCACCGCAACAGTGTCATCCGAACAAATGAGCGACGAGGTCAGAGGTTTTCCAGCTGGCAGAAACGCTCACCGAGGCAGGACCGTAAAGTTCTGATGCAAAATCCTTGAGAAAACTAGAAATCTGACATCACAAGTATTTGGATGAAACACGTGAAAGTGCAAGACGCTTTTCAAAGGCTGGAGTAATTATGTGCATCATTAACGCTGCTGCTTCCCCAGCTGTTGGCACCTTTTACTACTTTATCTGCTGTGAATCAGTAAGAGCTGCCAACGGCTGTGTCCAGAATGTCTTTAACTGTTTTAACAAGTTAACATTTATGTTTTTTTCTTTCTTTATCAACTACTGTCTGCAGTCAGGTTTCAGAGCGGAGCAGGTAAATGTAAATGTGCTTCAGTGATCTTGATATGCAGTTTATTCGTGTTGCCATTAGCAACGGTGCTGTTAAAGTTAGTGAGACCTTGACTTTTTATCTCAGGACATCGTCTACTTATGGCTTATGGGGATTTTGTTAAAAACATCAAAATAACTTAATGAAAATAAATAACTGACTTGCATATTAACGTCTTTGAGAGTTCATTTCATTTTTCATTTTATTCTTTATTTCATTCAAAAAATAAAACAAACGATTCAATACCACTACAAACACAAATGTTCATAAATTGTGAATAAAAAGGGAGCAGAAAGAAGAAGAATCTTATCTAATCTGCCCCTTTTTCCAAGAAATAAATTCACAAATGACATAAATTAAAAAATTAAAGAGTAATATATATACAAGACTGTCTCAGAAAATTAGAATATTGTGATAAAGTTCTTTATTTTCTGTAATGCAAAAATGTCATACATTCTGGATTCATTACAAATCAACTGAAATATTGCAAGCCTTTTATTATTTTAATATTGCTGATCATGGCTTACAGCTTAAGAAAACTCAAATATCCCATCTCAAAAAATTAGAATATTCTGGGAATCTTAATCTTAAACTGTAAACCGTAATCAGCTATATTAAAATAATAAATGGCTTGCAATATTTCAGTTGATTTGTAATGAATCCAGAATGTATGACATTTTAGTTTTTTTTTTTATTGCATTACAGAAAATAAAGAACTTTATCACAATATTAAAATTTTCTGAGACAGTCCTGTAAATAACTGACTTGCATATTAACGTCTTTGAACCCAATGAGAGTTATAGACGTAAACGCCAGTGCTCACGGGTGAGAGGCCAAACTTTCCCATGAACAAACAGACTCAAAGAAAAGAGTAAGAAGCAGCAGCAACGAGGACAAGTGTGAGATAAAGTGTTTGTTCAGGTGTGATCAGCTTTGCTTCCACCAGGAAACGCTGATAAAACCTGAGAAAGGGAGAGACGCAGTAACCCCGTGTTTGTTTTGGTGCAGCTGACGCTCTCACTCCTGCAGACCGACACACTAAACTGAGAGCTGTTTCTGTTTGTGTTCGCAGGCGCGATCAGCACTCACACGGCTCTGGACCGAGAGGAGAAACCCGAACACAGCATCGAGGTCAGACTTCTTTCACTTCAGCTCAGTTTGATGCTATAAATGAGGGGAAACAAAAACACTGCAGCTCCGTAATGAATCAAAGCTTTGGAGTAAAACTGTAAAACTGCCATCACCCCTTTCCATCCCTTATGTCATTTCATCAATGAATGTGGTTTTACTGCTATTTCAACATTTAGAGTCATCACCAGAAAAATAACACCAGAAAAATAACTTATTTGACAATTTTCACCTGTTTCAAGTAAATTTTCACTTGAAATAAGTAGAAAAATCTGCCAGTGGGACAAGATTTATCTTCTTATTACAAGCAAAAAAAGAATTAGAAAATAATTTTAAAAAAAATTAGACATTTTAACTAGAAATAAGACAAATATTCTTGTTAAGATTTTGAGTTTTTGCTGTGAAGTGTTTAAGTGAAGTTATTGTGAACAGAGACTGAGACTGACAACGGTATTTGGAAGAGACTTCCAACTTTCATTTGTGTAGTTTTTGTGGTTTTAAAACTTTTGACAGTCTTTTCTTGGGTTGAACTGCAAATGCAATCCTTCTGTGTGCTCAAATATAATTTGTTACTTCAAAAAATTATCTTAACTTCATTTTAACTCGGTACAACCCATCTATTTTTCTTTTTTTTTTGACCCTACAAAAATCTGTACCAGATCTGTTCCAGTGATGACTCTTGTTTCAAGTGTAATGAGATTTTTTTTACTAAAATAAGACATTTTAACTAGAAATAAGACAAATATTGTTGTTAAGATTGTGAGTTTTTGCAGTGATCCATGTTACTTATCCTGTGAAGGACAGAGTCATATTGATAAGTTCAGAAAAGTGTTTTTTATTGTTGTGTTTTGATGTATTTGATGTAAGCCCAGTGGATATTTAAAGCTTACAGAAGGCTGCATTTAACTGCTGCTATGTCATTCCTGCAGTATTTCTGCAGGTGTTTTGGTCACTGCTATTATTTGTAATATTTGTAATATATTATATTATTTGTAATCAGTCAATTATCTATGATAAAATCCACCATCCCCCCTGATTTTTTTTTTTTACAACTCCAGTACTGCATATCAGGGTGGTTTCTAGCGGCTGTTAAAGCCTAAGCTGCTGTCGGTTTCACCACCTCATCACTCCGACTCCGCGGCTGCAGGTCCATCTTTCTGATTTGTGAAACTGCTCAGAAAACGGCAGAAAAAGAGCAGAGTTTGAGTCCAGAGCCTGGAAAAGCAGACGGTGAGCTCTTAAAGCTCTTAAAGCCACTGATAGGACGACTGACTGCTGCAGCGGATGCACAAGAGAGTCAGGAAAACAGCTGAATGCTCAAAAAAAAGGAGAACAAACCTTTTATGATGATTGTTTGGCTATGAAATGAAAACTGACAACGTCCTTGTTTTGTCTCGTATTTTGAAACAATTCAGGTGGAAATTGTTCGTTCAGCTAACTTACTGAATTAAGCACGAGATGACTGACTTTTTAATTAGATACGTGGAGAGACTGAAATTGTTAAAAAGAAGAAAAAGTATCCATTTCTGCTTTAAAGACGGAATAAATATATACATACAAAAAAAATATATGCAAACAAAAGTTTACCCATAATAATACAAATTATATATATATATATATATATATATATATATATATATATATATATATATATTTTATTTATAATTAATAGATTTAAACTTTTTGACCTGAAACTATTTGATGAAATTATTTGTCACGTATTTAGTTTCCACTACGATACGAAATAAAAAGTAAAACTTCAGCTGAACTGAAATAAAAATATGTTTGAACCTTTTATTTATCAATGTGGCATTAGGCGATTAGACAACTGAACAAAATTATTATTTAAAAAAAAAGACAAGTTGGTGAAGTGAAGCTGCTTGTTTATGTACGTGTTTATTCATTTTAATAACATCCTGATTTAATTCCATATATGTCTCTATATTTAGATTTTATTTGCTCATTTGATCTTGATTAAAATGCTATTCAAAGAGAATAACTAAAGTTTAAAGTGTTGAATCATGTTTCATCATTGATTTAGATATTTAAGATGCTTTTACTTTTCTGTAAAAGCAACTAAGTTTTAGAGGAACATCTGAGTATACAGGACTGTCTCAGAAAATTTGAATATTGTGATAAAGTTCTTTATTTTCTGTAATGCAATTTAAAACAACAAAAATGTCATACATTCTGGATTCATTACAAATCAACTGAAATATTGCAAGCCTTTTATTATTTTAATATTGCTGCTTATGGCTTTGTTTATGTTTAAGATTAATATTCCCAGAATATTCACATTTTTTGAGATATGATATTTGAGTTTTCTTAAACTGTAAGCCACGATCAGAAATATTAAAATAATAAAAGTCTTGTAATATTTCAGTTGATTTGTAATGAATCCAGAATGTATGACATTTTTGCATTACAGAAAATAAAGGACTTTATCACAATATTCTAATTTTCTGAGACAGTCCTGTATTTAACAAAAGAAAACTTTTATCAGATTCATTTTTAACAAACTGTGACAATGACGTTGCACTTTCCCAACCCAGGTAGTCGTGTCGGACAACGGATCTCCGGCTCTAAGATCCACGGCCACGGTTGTGATCCGAGTCACGGACGCCAACGATAACCGACCAAAGTTCACGGACAAACTTTTCCACGTGAAGCTGCTGGAGCAGCGGCGCCACGCCGGGGAACGGGAGGTCTGCAGGATGGTCGCCCGCGACGACGACGAGGGCGTGAACGCCATGGTGACCTACAGGCTGCAGGACGACGGCGACGGGCGGTTCCACATCGACCCCGTGACGGGCGTGGTGACGGCACACGGAGACTTCTGGCCCGGGAACTACAGCATCCTCACGGTAGGAGCCAAATAATACATGCATGGTAGGAGCCCACAGGCATCCATGTAGGCCGCTTTTCCACTAGTACAGGGGTCGGCAACCCGCGGCTCCAGAGCCGCATGCGGCTCTTTAGCGCCGCCCTAGTGGCTACTGGAGCTTTTTCAGAAATATTTGACCTTTTTTTTTCTTCTTTTTTTTCTCCTTTTTTTCTATTTTTCTCTATTTTTCTTCTTTTTTTCCTTTTTTTTCCTTTTTCCTTTCTTTTTTAATCTCGACATTTCAACTTTTTTTCTTGAAATTTTGACTTTTTCTCGAGATTGTACTTCAACATTAAGCTCCACATGTTGAAGAAACAAGTCGAAATGTTGAGAAAAAAGTCAAAATTTTGAGAAAAAAGTTGAAATGTCAAGATTAAAAAGTAAAGGAAAAAGGAAGAAAAAAAGAGAAAATTGGAAAAAAGAGGAAAAATATAAAAAAAGAAGAAAAAAAGGAAAAAAAAGGTCAAACATTTTTGAAAAAGCTCCAGGAGCCACTAGGGCGGCGCTAAAGAGCCGCATGCGGCTCTAGAGCCGCGGGTTGCCAAGCCCTGTACTAGTGGAAAAGGGCCAATATATAGAATATATTTAAAAAAAAAAAAAAATAAATAAAAAAAATATATATATATATATATATACTCTCATCTCTCACTCATCTTCTCCCGCTTTATCCGTTACCGGGTCGCGGGGGCAGCAGCCTCAGCAGGGATGCCCAGACTTCCTTCACCCCAGACACTTCCTCCATCTCTTCCGGGGGGAGTCCGAGGCGTTCCCAGGCCAGCCGAGAGACATAGTCTCTCCAGCGTGTCCTGGGTCTTCCCCGGGGTCTCCTCCCGGTGGGACATGCCTGGAACACCTCCCTAGGGAGGCGTCCAGGAGGATCCGGTACAGATGCCCAAGCCACCTCAGCTGACTCCTCTCAATGTGGAGGAGTAGCGGCTCGACTCCGAGCTCCTCCCGGGTGACCAAACTCCTCACCCTATCTCTAAGGGAGCGTCCAGCCATCCTGCGGAGGAAACTCATCTCTAAGGGAGCGTCCAGCCACCCTGCGGAGGAAACTCATCTCGGCCGCTTGTATCCGCGATCTTGTCCTTTCGGTCACTACCCAAAGTTCATGACCATAGGTGAGGGTAGGGACGTAGATTGACCGGTAAATCGAGAGCTTCGCCTTTGGACGCTGCACCGATCCGTCTGTCAATCTAACGCTCCATCGTTCCCTCACTCGTGAACAAGATCCCGAGATACTTGAACTCCTCCACCTGATATATATATATATATATATATATATATATATATTATATATATATATATATATATATATATATATATATATATATATATATATATATATATATATATATATATATATATATATATATATATATATATTAGACCTCCAGGAATCCGTGATCGCGGAATTTTTCGCAGATTTCACGGCTGTCCGTGGATTTACAGACCTTCCGTGGATTTCAATGTCTGGTGCAGAAAAATCACTTTTACTGGGGTTAATATTGCATATGTCCGCGCTGAAAATGAAGGCATATAATGTATAATATCACTAACAAATCACTCTTTAACAGCATATATGTGTGTTAAAGTAAACATTATTGCTTAACCCTTGTGCTGTCTTCAGGTGAAGGAAGGAAGGAAGGAAGGAAGGAAGGAAGGAAGGAAGGAAGGAAGGAAGGAAGGAAGGAAGGAAGGAAGGAAGGAAGGAAGGAAGGAAGGAAGGAAGGAAGGAAGGAAGGAAGGAAGGAAGGAAGGAAGGAAGGAAGGAAGGAAGGAAGGAAGGAAGGAAGGAAGGAAGGAAGGAAGGAAGGAAGGAAGGAAGGAAGGAAGGAAGGAAGGAAGGAAGGAAGGAAGGAAGGAAGGAAGGAAGGAAGGAAGGAAGGAAGGAAGGAAGGAAGGAAGGAAGGAAGGAAGGAAGGAAGGAAGGAAGGAAGGAAGGAAGGAAGGAAGGAAGGAAGGAAGGAAGGAAGGAAGGAAGGAAGGAAGGAAGGAAGGAAGGAAGGAAGGGAGAAAAGAGGAAGGGAAGAAGGAAGGAGAGAGCAGGAGGAAAGAAGGACAGGAGAATTAGGTCATTTTGACCCGAAGACAGTACAAGGTTAAACTGCTTGTAACGACACACGTGTCCTGGTTAGTGAAAAACATTGGGTTGGTTTGTGGGAGCAGTTTGACTCCAGAGTTTTCTCAGAAAAACCTCTTTAAAATCATCACTTTTCTCTGAATTTCCAGATCAAAGCTACGGACCAAGGCAGCCCGTCGTATTCGTCCACATCTCGACTGGACATTGAGTGGGTGAACAGCCCGTCGCCCTCCACCGAACTGATCACCTTTGAGGAGCCGCACTTCACCTTCGCTGTCATGGAAACGGAGCCCGTAACGCACATGGTGGGGATCATCATGACGGAGACGCACCGGCCGCTGCTGTGGTTCCACATCCTGGGTGAGTGCACGAGAACACACCAAGGTCCAGTCCCAATCCCACCTAGTCCCACTTTTCAGACCTACCTCTAACTTTTGCGTGTTCCCGTGAGGGTAGTGGTGTCCCAATTCCTCTTTGCATGTAGGGCAGGGGTCGGGAACCCGCGGCTCCAGAGCCGCATGCGGCTCTTTAGCGCCGCCCTAGTGGAGCTTTTTCAAAAATGTTTGACCTTTTTTTTCCTTTTTTTCTTATTTTTTTTTCTTTTTTTCTTCTTTTTTTTTTTTTCCTTTTTCTATTTTTTTCTCTTTTTCCTTTTTTTTTTTCTTTTTTCCTTTTTTTCCCTTTTTTCTTCCTTTTTCCTTTCCTTTTTAATCTCGACATTTCGACTTTTTTCTCGACATTTCGACTTTTTTTCTCAAAGTGCATAATGAAAAAAAAATCTTCCCCCAGTTATAACTAATATAATAATAATATATAACATGCAGCATGTGTTGTCTTCATTCTAAGGCTGATACAAGACTTTTCCTTTTTTGCGGCTCCAGACATATTTGTTTTTTGTGTTTTTGGTCCAATATGGCTCTAAAACATTTTGGGTTGCCGACCCCTGGTCTAGGGCTAGTGGACATAACGAGGGGTAGAGTGTATGAATCTAGCTCTTCACAGAGAGGGATTTCAGATTCTGACTCACCGACCGAGGGCTAGAGAAATTTCCCAGAATGCTTTACGTCATCATTTGCAGACTGAATCAAACAAAAAAACATGGCGGACATTTCTCATTTTTAGTGAATAAAATCAATATTTTGAGTTAGTTTCTGCATATAAATGCGTTTTGATTACATTTCTAGCGAGAAATTTATATTTTACTTTCATAATATTCACTCAGTGGATGTACATAATCACTCGCTTGGTCGTTGTTGCGAAGTCTCTTCAGATCTCGCCAGAATAAAGGTCGAATTATGGTTCCGCGTTACACCAACGCAGAGCCTACGCCGTAGGTTTATACGCGGCGTAGGCACGTGGAACCATAAATCAGCTCCCGAGCCGGCAGGCTCTTCTCATCCCCGAAAACATCGGAACAAATTTCTTAACAGGCGTTATTTGGATAAACTGAGCCCAGGTTGGGGATCTTAACGTTTACTTTTACACCTGAAAAAATATTAAAACTTAATGAAGTGTCATATTAACAGCGCTACAGCTGAAATTAAAACAGTTTTTAGCTCTCAGCTTCCTGATATGGTGTGACGTATGTGCAAACGTAACTACGCAGTCGCTTACGTACCCGAACGTAAACCACGCAGTGACGTAGCAAGTGGTGTCCCAATCCCTAGGGAACATTACAAGGGCCCTACGCCTGTGGCTTCATTTTTAGGGCTAGTGGTAGAAAGTAGGGGGTGTATTGGGATTGGCCCAAACTCTTCGTCGTGGAGCCGGGTATTGATCGGAGGAAGTTTTGCTGAGCAGTGTAGCGCGAAAAAACAGAATAAAGTTCAAGTTCCAATGAAGAACTCGCGTCTGACAAATGAGGGTAATGATACCTAATAGAAAACAGACGATGGGGAGAAACACTATTTATATTTATTTCTACGGCGCGCTCAACTTGACAAGACAGGACAGAAAACAAATGAGAAAAAGCACCTTCAGTGAGGAGTCGCTGATCATCTTGTAATGACTCCCCATAGATCACGCCGAGTCTCTCCGTCTCTGTCGCCGCGTGACGTTAAACTCCTGCAGCCGGGCAATTTATATTTGACATTCACCACTCTGCCACTTACACCAAACTGCTGACTTGTGGAGCTGCGGCTCACGTAGGAGAAAGCAAACAGGTTACAATCATCATCCATCCTTATGAGCCTCCATAGAAACCGCAGACAAGTTATTTTCAAAAGGTCAGCAGAGCTCCGCAACTCTGAATTATATCACAGCCCGAGTTAAGTGAAGGAAAAACCACCTGAGTATGAGTTAAAGAAAAAAACAACACTCCATCAGGGAATTTCAGTGTTTCCATGACTTACTGTGATGTTGTTATTTAACTCTTTGAGCAACAGACTTTCCTCTAACTCTGCAACTTTGCTCAGAGGAGAATACTGTGTGTGACTGTGTTTCCAGCATCAATAACCCTTTTAAAACCCGAATATTGACAATAACCCGGTTTTGCCCTTCCATGTAAACACCAATAACCCCTTTGAATAACCCGAATTTGCTCCCGAATATGACCCCTGGGTTACTCCTTTTAAAACCCGTATATTGGGTCATGTAAACACCAAACGGAATATCCCCATCAAACGGAACATGAATTTGTTTTCTGCGCATGCTCTGTTCACAAGGAATTCTGGGGTGCGTCGGAAATTGCACACTTCTACCCTAATGAGTAGCAAAATGAGTGTGCAAGATTTTTTAGTGCGTCCGAAACATTATTACGTACTCAGTAGTATGTACTGTCCATACTCATTCTGGAGAAATGTATTAGTGTGGATTGATGGACACTAACTAAGCAGAAACTTCCCACAATGCAATGCAGCGGTGTTTTGTTGCTAAGTGATACGTATATGTCATAAGTATAATATTAAGTAAAATAATATTATTATATAATATTAATATTATAATATTCATATATAATATTATTATATAATGTCATCTTGTTTCGGCCAGAATAAAAGGGAAAGAGCGGAGCTGCTGCTGCTGTTACCATGGTAACTGCTGCTACTGCTGCTGTGACACATCACTTCCTCCCAACGGCAGGAAGTGACGTGTGCGCTCTGAGTAGTACGTCTGAATTAATACATACTACTGATATTTACTCAAAAGTGTGCCGAACTTAAGTATACTTTTTAGTATATACTGTATAGTATGGCATTTCAGATGCACCCTTGGTCTTTTGAGTCCAGGAAGTTCTTCTAAACACGGAGAAACCAAGACCAGGAGGAGACTAATCACTTCATAAATGTAATGAAGGATATGAACATTTCTGCATTTGTAGACGGTAGAAAGTACCGGGATAGAAGATTTACAAGAAGGTGAGAGAAAAGTTGCGCAAAGCAGCATTTTGTTGAATTTGGATACAGGAAGAAGAAGCAGAAATGACGGGAATTGCGTCATGATGTTCTCCGTGCGTCGCTGGTTTGATTCAGATATCCCGAATGATTAATTACCATGTAAACGGAATATTCCCAATGTTTCAGTAACCGGAATATTAGCAATAACCCGAATTTCGACTGCATGTAAACATAGTCCATGACTTACTGTGATGTTGTTATTTAACTCTTTGAGCAAGAGACTTTCCTCTAACTCTGCAACTTTGCTCAGAAGAGCTCCCAGAATAATCTGAGCTCTCCAGAGCGTTGGGCCGGAGCTGCATGTGTCGACGGAGATAAAGAAGGCAACAATTAACACTTTTTAATCAGCAGATTCGCTGTTTATTATATTTTGTGTATTTTACAGCCGTCGCTATCACATTCCAAACAATGCAACCACGATGAATGAGAAACGTCCTCGTCGGTATCAGTGCAGCCCACACAGGCCGGGTTCAAATGTGCAGCAGAAAGGTTGTGGAGAGTCCACTAATTAAAACAAACTAAATCACAACGGCTGTGACCAAATGTGGAACGCTATTTGACCGAGCAAAGAAGTCAGTAAATAAGACTTATCAAAAGCCTGAAGCTCTTTGCTTTTCTAAAACACAGCACACACTTAACTTGTCAAATGGTTCAAAGTCTCATTTAAAGACAAATCTACAAATGAATTTATTTTTTAGTATTTTAACTGGCCAACTTCACTGTTTTTAAAATATACCAATGCAAAATGTATTGCCAGCAGCACATAGGGAAAAGAAGGAGGTTGTATTCCATCAACCTTTCTCTGACTTTTTAATTTCTTTTTTTTTTTTCATTCAAATTTTTATTTGAAACAAAGAGGATACATGTTATACAATATTGCACGCTTACATCATGTCCCTGTTTTTGATATAAATAAAAGTCAAATAAAAATAAAAAGAAGACAACTCATTCATAATATAAAAGGGAAGGGGAAAAAAAAAGTTAAAATTAAAAAATTAAAAAATTAAAATAAAATTGAAATAATAATAAAAAAGAAAAAAAAAACTATTTCTCACACCTCTTTACCTGCTCTTTTCCTAGTATCATAGCAATGAAAATGCAGAGGGAAAAGGGAAAAAAAAGGGAAGGGGGACTAGCTACAAACATGTTCACCTGAAACAATATAATACTTGAAATTGAGTCAAAATATTAAAAACAACAGTAGAGTAGCTCAAGAACTCTACTAAAGATTACTTAAAGTCCAATCTAAAGGAGGATACATATTCAGTCCAAGACTTCCAGCAGTCTTCAAACTTTTCCTGTTCAAGTATAAGTACAAATGTCAGTTTTTCAGACAAAAATATATATTGGATAACATTGATCTTCAACGGTGGGAGTTTCAGGTTGCAACCACTTTCTCGTGAGAGCACTTTTTAATTTCTTAGGAACTGAAATTGCTAAATATTACCTTTACGGGAGAAATTGTTTCCATTCTTGCTGAAACTAAAAATCCTCCCCCTGATGCTCGTCCATATGATGACCTTTACATTTCCTACGAGTCTCAGAAATGCTCTCGGTGACGCAGCCCGATCTAAGTTGTACAGGATGAGGCGTCTCTCGTCCCGCTGAGATTTCCGGGAACCCCCCAGGAAAGGGATGGTGTCCTCACGGGAGCATATGCCGCTCCAAACTTTGAATCTCTCCCCAGACTGCCAAGAGACGCTGCAGTCGTCACCAGCGACCGCCTGGACGCTCCGTCTCATCTCTGGCACAGAGATCCCAACATATGTCTATCCTAAAAACTGAAACATGGTGTGATGGACTTGTTATTTCCATTTTAGTTATCCATCTTACTTAAAACAATATCTGATTCCATATACATCCTCATATTCTCTTAGAAAACCCTTCTTTTTCGTTCCTTTAACCTTTAAAGAAAGTGTAAAGCCCCATCAGACTGGAACAACTTACCCATTAATATAACTTAATTCATTACACCTCTTTAAAAACTCACTATATTCCAACCTCAATAAACCATATACAGGACTGTCTCAGAAAATTTGAATATTTTGATTTTCTGTAATGCAATTACAAAAACAAAAATACATACATTCTGGATTCATTACAAATCAACTGAAATATTGCAAACTTTTATTATTTTAATATTGCTGATCATGGCTTACAGCTTAAGAAAACTCAAATATCCTATCTCAAAAGATTAGAATATTCTGGGAATCTTACTCTTAAACTGTAAACCATAATCAGCAATATTAAAATAATAAAAGGCTTGCAATATTTCAGTTGATTTGTAATGAATCCAGAATGTATGACATTTTTGTTTTTTTTAATTGCATTACAGAAAATAAAGAACTTTATCACAATATTCTAATTTTCTGAGACAGTCCTGTGTATATAGAGGTATATTCGACATTTCTCCACAACAGATTGAGCCATTCGACCAGAGAGTGAATATCTTCCAAAGTAACGCCTCGGTTCTCCACCAGAAGTTTGGTACTAATCGATCCGTCATTGTTGCCTGGAAATATTAAACCATTGCTCTTGTATACAATGCTCTTTGTATACAATTCATCAACTTTTGTCCTCTTGAGTCTGACTGGCATCTAATAAGCAGACCTTTATCAGAATGATCTAACAAATTAAATATTAACAAGTGTTTTCCTTTTAGAAAGCTTGTCAACCTTTTTTGAAAATTAGTTTTGTAGTTTAAAAAAGATTCAGGGAAATGTACAGTATACTTCATACATTTATCAAGAGAAAATAAATGTGTGAGTCTGAATTTAAAGTTACAGGATTACATATCATATTTAAAATGAAGGCATATAATGTATAATATCACTAACAAATCACTCTTTAACAGTGTTATAGGCATATATGTGTGTTAAAGTAAAAATGATTGCTTAGCCCTTGTGCTGTCTTCAGGTCAAGGAGGGAGGGAGGGAGGGAGGGAGGGAGGGAGGGAGGAAGGAAGGAAGGAAGGAAGGAAGGAAGGAAGGAAGGAAGGAAGGAAGGAAGGAAGGAAGGAAGGAAGGAAGGAAGGAAGGAAGGAAGGAAGGAAGGAAGGAAGGAAGGAAGGAAGGAAGGAAGGAAGGAAGGAAGGAAGGAAGGAAGGAAGGAAGGAAGGGAGGGAGGGAGGGAGGGAGGGAGGGAGGGAGGGAGGGAGGGAGGGAGGGAGAGAACAAGGAAAGAAGGGAAAAAAGAGGAAAGGAAGAAGGAAAGAGAGCAGGAGGAAAGAAGGAAGGAAGGGAAAAAAGAAGGAAGGAAGGAAGGAACGTAGAAAACAAAGGAAGGAAGGAAGGGAGAAAAAGGTAGGGAAGAAGGAAGGGGAGAGCAGGAGGAAGGAAGGAAGGAAGGAAGGAAGGAAGGAAGGAAGGAAGGAAGGAAGGAAGGAAGGGAGAAAACAAGGAAAGAAGGAAGGAAGGGAGAAAAGAGGAAGGGGAAAGGGAAGGAGAGAGCAGAAGGAAGGAAGGAAGGAAGGAAGGAAGGAAGGAAGGAAGGAAGGAAGGAAGGAAGGAAGGAAGGAAGGAAGGAAGGAAGGAAGGAAGGAAGGAAGGAAGGAAGGAAGGAAGGAAGGAAGGAAGGAAGGAAGGAAGGAAGGAAGGAAGGAGAATTAGGTCATTTTGACATAAAGACGGTACAAGGGTCAAAGTGAAATTCCATAGTAGCTATTTCTTCCAAAACCGGCGTTTAACAACAATTTTGCAGAATTTGCAACTTATTTTGTTGTCATTTTAGGTCCCGTGCTCGTGTCAGAGTTCAGCCAACATTTGCTTTTTACTCAGCAGTAATGTTCACTCACCCTCTGATTGTCTCAGACTCTTGTTTTATCCGTCAAATCTCCCACTAAACCCAAACATCAACTACTCAGAAACAAGAGGAGGGGAAGAACTGTTCCTGCTGAATGAGGGTACAGGTTTCCAGTAAAACTACAAATGCTATTGTGGTTTGTCTTCATGGACTTCAAAGTAGTGTATCAATGAAAAACAACTGCAGATTATTTGTCATAAAAGTTGTGAATCAGTCAGAAAACGAACTCTCCTTCCCCATGTTTCTACATGTTTGGCCTATTTCTCCACTTTCATGCTAAAACCCCTGCAGGTAGATGCAGACAAAGCAACAGGTGTTCATATTCGGTTGTTTTCTTTGACATTTTCTCTTTATATTTTGTGCTTTTTTGAGCTTTTTTGAGTTTGACATGCTGACTCAGAAATCAGCTCGGGGTGATTCTTCCCCTTTCATGGTTTTTCTCTTCAAGCCAACATGTAATTTTAGCTGTAAATGGGTTTTAACAAAGTGAAAGAGGGTGACACAAAAGAACACCCAGTGCACTTTCAACATGTTCAATTGCACGTTGCGGCCAAGTCAAGCTGAATACCTTTTAGAAAATAATGCTGACCAACGAAACTTGGTGACTATAGAGAGCTGAACATTGGATAGTATTGTTGTTGAAAGCTCTGATAAGTTACAAAACTTAAAATTTTTCTGTGAAACTGGCTACTAAAAAAACAAAAGAAAGAAAAAAGCTCCCCAGTGTTTTTCGGTGTGGTTTTGACCAACGTTACATGTTCACGCACGTTAACTATGACTCAGCTACATATCCTGGTTAACTTTCCTTATTATGATCAATTATTTTACCAACGTTGATTTAACGCTTGTGCTGTAAGGAAGGAAGGAAGGAAGGAAGGAAGGAAGGAAGGAAGGAAGGAAGGAAGGAAGGAAGGAAGGAAGGAAGGAAGGAAGGAAGGAAGGAAGGAAGGAAGGAAGGAAGGAAGGAAGGAAGGAAGGAAGGAAGGAAGGAAGGGAGGGAGGGAGGGAGGGAGGGAGGGAGGGAGGGAGGGAGGGAGGGAGGGAGGGAGGGAGGAAGGAAGGAAGGAAGGAAGGAAGGAAGGGACAAAGGAAGGAAGGGACAAAAGAAGGGAAAAAAGAAGGAAGGAAGGGTGGAAAGAAGGGAGGAAAGAAGGAAGGAAGGGAGGGAGGAAGGAAATAAGGAAGGGAGGAAGGGAGGGAGGAAATAAGGAAGGAAGGAAGGAAAGAAGGGAGAAAGGAAGGAAGGAAGGGAGGGAGGGAAGAAGGAAGGAAGGGAGAAAAGAAGGAAGGAAGGAAGGGAGGAAAGAAGAAAGGAAGGGAGGGAGGAAGGAAAGAAGGAAGGAAGGGAAGGAGGGAAGGAAGGAAGGGAGGGAGGGAGGGAGGGAGGGAGGGAGGAAATAAGGAAGGAAGGAAGGAAAGAAGGCAGGAAGGAAGGAAGGAAGGAAGGAAAGGAGAAAACAAGGAAAGAATGTAGGTCATTTTGACCCAAAGACAGCACAAGGGTTAACGCTTGTGCTGTCTTTACTGCAGAACATTGACATCTGTGACTGAAAAACCTCTCAGTGCTGGCAGGACCTCCATATTTCACATATTTCAGAGTGATGGGTGAACAGAAGGGAAGATGACTGGACAAGAGAGGGATGAAAGGTTTCAGAGCGTGTGGTATCAGTAGGGCGTTTCTGTCTGGGGATAAATCAGTGGCGTTCCTTCTCTCATAAAACGCCAGATCACCACAGGAGGGACGCCTGGCCATTCCCCCTCTTCCTCCCTTCCTCTCTCATCTTCCTCTCACTTCTTAGGCACTTGACATTATGAGGACGGTTACACAGAAATACAAGGTTTGAAGGCGGCAAAGTGGGAGTTAATCCATTGACTCTTGGAGTGTGTATTGTGTCTCGCAGGCAAACTTGTTAGGGTTTCCTGCAACGAAGGCAACATGCGCAAAGACAACCAAAAGTTGCTCTTGTGCAAAGCTCGATCCTTGTAGCACCCTATAATGTAATAATTTCCTGAAAATGTAATAAAATTTGCACTTAACTCAATCGAAAATGTAATAAAATCCAATAATGTAATAACTTGACCAATAATGTAATAAAATATCCTGACTGATATTGTAATAACATTTTTACCGATGTAATGTAATACCTTATTACATTATTGGGAATTTATTACATTTTCAGGTGGGTCTTTTTTTTTTTTTTTTCCCAAAACTGATAATGTAATACTTGACAAATAATGTAATATATATGTTCATTTTCAGTCCAGAGTTCTACATTTTGGGTTTTAAGTATCTAAGAATGTTATATTCACTGGATTTGAAACAACTGAATGACTATTGGGTTAAATTGCAGACTTTGAGTAGCATGTAATAAATTCCCAATAACATAATAAGGTATTACATGTACATTATTGGTAAAAATGTTATTACAATATCCATCAGGATATTTTATTACATTATTGGGTTTTATTACATTTTCGATTGAGTTAAAGGAGCTGTATGTAAGAGCAATAATAAAACGAATCATAAAATGACCCCGATATGTCAACAGACATTTAAAAATCATGTTCATTTCAAATACTTATGTCACTGACAACAGCACTCAAGCCAGGATATTCCAGTTTAAAAAGAGGAGTTGCAGCCCTCAACTGATGTTTATGTTGTCATTTTTTGTTTTGGCCTGAAGCTCCACCCTCCACCTATCTCCCAATCACCAAGTCAGTATTGTTTCTGAAGCTCCACCCTCCACCTATCTCCCAATCACCAGGTCAGTATTGTTTCTGAAGCTCCACCCTCCACCTATCTCCCAATCACCAAGTCAGTATTGTTTCTGAAGCTCCACCCTGCACCTATCTCCCAATCACCAAGTCAGTATTGTTTCTGAAGCTCCACCCTCCACCTATCTCCCAATCACCAAGTCAGTATTGTTTCTGAAGCTCCACCCTCCACCTATCTCCCAATCACCAAGTCAGTATTGTTTCTGAAGCTCCACCCTCCACCTATCTCCCAATCACCAGGTCAGTATTGTTTCTGAAGCTCCACCCTCCACCTATCTCCCAATCACCAAGTCAGTATTGTTTCTGAAGCTCCACCCTGCACCTATCTCCCAATCACCAAGTCAGTATTGTTTCTGAAGCTCCACCCTCCACCTATCTCCCAATCACCAAGTCAGTATTGTTTCTGAAGCTCCACCCTCCACCTATCTCCCAATCACCAAGTCAGTATTGTTTCTGAAGCTCCACCCTCCACCTATCTCCCAATCACCAAGTCAGTATTGTTTCTGAAGCTCCACCCTCCACCTATCTCCCAATCACCAAGTCAGTATTGTTTCTGAAGCTCCACCCTCCACCTATCTCCCAATCACCAAGTCAGTATTGTTTCTGAAGCTCCACCCTCCACCTATCTCCCAATCACCAAGTCAGTATTGTTTCTGAAGCTCCACCCTCCACCTATCTCCCAATCACCAGGTCAGTATTGTTTCTGAAGCTCCACCCTCCACCTATCTCCCAATCACCAAGTCAGTATTGTTTCGGCATCCGGGTTGCCAGCTCGGCTGTAATTATCGCAGCCATGGCAGCCTACGTTCCTGCTGCATTCTGCAGCCTACCTGGCAACCTCTGGTCGGGGGGAGGAGGGGGAGGGTACACGCCGCTCAACAGTATTTTGAAAGTGACTGCAGTACCAGTTTTGGCCATTTCTTACAGACGGCTCCTTTAAGTGCAAATTTTATTACATTTTCAGGCGTTTTCAGGAAATTATTACATTATAGGATGCTACAATCCTTGCCAGAGCACGGCAGAGCACCTGGCTTTGTTCAGCACGCCCAAAGCTGCTGATGCCGGACGTTGGGTCTGCTGACATTTGTGGGTGACATTTATTACATCACACAGCAATTCATAGTGATCGTCCTTCATCCAAAGCACAATAGTTTGTATATCTTGGGCTGACTGACCCTGTCATCGATTTGCAAGCCATTGTTGTAGATAGACACTTCCTCATAACAAAAAAAAAATCCCAACAGCTGACCCTGCAGCTTTGCTTTTCATCCTAAAAACTGTGCATTAAAGTGTCTCTCCCTGTTAGTAAAAGCTTACAAAGACCTATTACTGGCAAGTGTGGCTCTTGTCAGGATAACTGGGTGCTGAGAAACACGACAATCCCTACAAATTTCAAAGGACATTTGGAAGATCATTGGGGGTTTGGGTGGCGGCAGCAGCCAAAGAAGAGGATCAGACCTCTCTCTCCCCAGCTACAAACTCCCGCTCCACCAAGAGGACACCTGGCCACTCAAGAAATATAATCTTACCAGCATGTCCTAGGTCTGTCTTGAGACCTTCTTATGGTTTGAGATGCCTGAAACAACTTCCCTGCAGAGGCAAACGGGAGGCCATCCATCCATCCATCCATCCATTGTCGGCCGGTTATCCATTCCCGGGTCGCGGGGGCAGCAGCCTCAGCAGGGATGCCCAGACTTCCTTCACCCCAGACACTTCCTGTCCGAGGCGTTCCCAGGCCAGCCGAGAGACATAGTCTCTCCAGCGTGTCCTGGGTCTTCCCCCGGGGTCTCCTCCCTAGGGAGGTGTTCCAGGAGGATCCGGTACAGATGCCCAAGCCACCTCAGCTGACTCCTCTCAATGTGAAGGAGCAGCGGCTCGACTCCGAGCTCTTCCCGGGTGACCGAACTCCTCACCCTATCTCTAAGGGAGCGTCCAGCCGCCCTGCGGAGGAAACTCATCTCTAAGGGAGGAAACTCATCTCTAAGGGAGCGTCCAGCCACCCTGCGGAGGAAACTCATCTCTAAGGGAGGAAACTCATCTCTAAGGGAGCGTCCAGCCACCCTGCGGAGGAAACTCATCTCGGCCGCTTGTATCCGCCATCTCGTGCTTTCGGTCACTACCCAAAGTCCATGACCATAGGTGAGGGCAGGTGCGTAGATTGACCGGTAAATCGAGAGCTTCGCCTTTCGACTCAGCTCCTTCTTCACCACGACGGTCCGGTACATCGACCGCATAACTGCAGACGCTGCACCGATCCGTCTGTCAATCTCCCGCTCCAACGTTCCCTCAATCGTGAACAAGATCCCGAGATACTTGAACTCCTCCACCTGAGGCAGGACTTCTCCACCCACCCGGAGAAGGCACGCCACCCTAACGGGAGGCATTTGGAAAAATCTCAGTTGGCTCTTCTCAGGGTAATGGATGAGCCACTCTTCTCTGAGTCTATCCCAGATGACTGGACTACCCCATATCTCCCCATATCTCTGACGGATAGTCCAGCCGCCCTTGAGAGGAAACTTGTATCAGTCGATTTCTTTTGGTAACTAACCACATTTGATCATAGATGAGAGAAGTAAAAAAGATAGACTGGAAAACTGAGAGTCTTTTTGAGTGATTTTGGCTCAACTCTCTCCTCACGATAACAGAGCATCACAGAATCCGCACCCCTGCAGATGTCTGCCTGTCAATCTCCCACTTGAGGCACTACCTCACTCCAACACAGTAGGAGAAGAAGAAGAAGAACCACAAAGAACTAACCGGAAGAACACCAACGTAAAAGTGTCTAATTATAGCGCCATCTAGCATCGCGGAGTCGAATGCACCTCACTCAATTATCGATTGTCTTCTTCTTGCGCATGTATACTTGGATTTCTCGGAAACTCCAGTTTAATACTTGCAGCTTATAATTAGATTTTGCCAATAGCTTGATTTAGACGTGCATGTAACCGCACTAACTGATATGCTCATTGGAGTGGACAGCAGAGTACAAGTCGCTGTAGATTAAAGGGATGCATATATGTGAACCATTTACTGTAATTACCACTAATGGCCTGCCACATCGAATGGTTGTCCCTTTTAATTTACATTTGTTGCCACTATTGCTGCACGGCAAGATGAGCCATGTTTCGGTTTTATTTCAGTCAATTTCAATCCCTTCACAGCCGCGTATCACTGGCCCCGATCTCAGCATTGGCACATGAAGGCTGTTGTGTCACATTTCTGTCCTGGACAGATTTGATCAGGTTTATTTCTCTGCTTTGCCTTCGTCCCTTTCCAGCTGCAGAACCAGAGATGCCTATCGGTAGGGATGGGAATTGAGAACCGGTTCTTGTGCAGAACCGGTTCTCAGTGTTTTCAATTCCTTGGAATTGTTTGAACATTTTGAAAACGATTCCCTTTTCAATTCCCGTGAGCACGAATGACGTCGTCATGCATGTAGGTAATAAACATGGCTCTCAAGCTCGAAAGTCTGGTTATATTTCAGTAAAAAAGACGACAACAGGGCAACTTTCCATACTTGCCAAGTGGATATTTCGTCAAAGGGTTAGGGATGCAGATTTGCAAAATACTCAGTTTGACTGGATTTGACTTTATATTGGCTGACATGGTTTTATTTTTGATTTTTGCTCAGTTCACGTCATTCTCCTTTTAAAAAGGAGAATTTTAATTTCTATTACAAAAATGTTGGACATTCTCGTGGAATTGCCACAGAATATTTAAGTTAATACTAGGGCTGTGCGATTAATCGATTTTAAATCTAAATCGGATTTATTATTCAAGACGATGTTAAAAAAAGGAAAATCGGAAAATCGATTTTCCTTTTTTGCAGCTGGCTGCATTACAGACAGAGCTCATCTAGTCATCTTTGTTTGGTCAAGAAAATTGTAAATGTTGTCACTTTACTAAACTCAAGGAGGATTTACAGTATCTTTCAATTGCACTTCATTCCCTATAGGGAAATTTGTTTGCTATTTTTCTTTAAAAATAAAGATAAAATATTTGAAACAATTTATTCCATTGTCTTTTCTAGTTTTAGAGAAAAAAATCGGGATTTTATTTTTGTCCAAAATCGCCCAGCCCTAGTTAATACTATTTAAATGTTATATGGGTGATGTTTGGTGAACTTTTATCGTCCTTTTTTTCCAAATGAGAATCAATAAGGGAATTGATAAAGAACCGAATCGTTAAGCAGAAACGAAAATGGAATTGGAATCGTAAAAATCTTATCAATTCCCATCCCTACCTATCAGCGTTCTTTTGGAGTGCGGTGATTCACAAAGACAAATAGAGCGGCTCAAAAAACCTGCTGTTAATCTGTTCCAAAACAACACGCTGTGTTTAGAGCCAATTGAAAATAATGAAAATAAAACAAAAAGTCAACAACACAAAGTCAAACCGCAGCTTGTGGATGAACGGTGTTCCCCGCCAGGCCTGTTGGACTGTGATCTGTGGGCTGTCCGCCGCGGTGGGTCCCAGCTGGGTGTGTTTTGTTCAGGATGAAGGTCGGCACCTGCCGGTCTCTGCAGGACGACCGGGTCAGTTCCCTGCAGGAGCTGCCGGGGGTTGAGCGGACGAGTTCAAGCTCGGGATTTGGTTTGAGACAGAAAATGTGGACGATTTAATGAGGATGACACAACTAGAAAGCAATAACCAGAGTATTCTTTTTTTCTTTTTTTACCCACTTTCAACTTTTACCCGAGAGCAGATCGCATTGTCCTTGGTTGTGATTTCAGAACGAGTGTATTTAAAATGCATAGAAATCTCAGCTGGTTAATGGTAAGGGAAAGATTAGTTTATTCGTTATTAATATGTGGTGATTTACAGAGCTGTGTATGAATGGAACTTACTTCCCAAACTTTATACTTTATGTAGTATATATTATCTGTTGAGAGGGATAGTTAAAATTGTGTAATATATGTTATATATTTATAGGGATATCTATCTAGTTTATATAGTGTATATTTATTTATATAGATTAATATAATAGTTGTATTTTCTAGATATTGATATAATATTTATGTAATATTTATATTGTCTATATAATTATATGGATAATTATGTAATAATAGGCATGTTTACGTAGTATTTATGTAGATTATATTTATATGGATATTGTGTAGATATAATAATAGCAATAATGTAAATCCATAGAGTTATAAAGGGGTAGGAAATAGGAAAAAGTGTAGACTTCTTCCTACTCCTTTTTTTCGAACATATGTGAATATGAAGATGTAAATGTTTATCTTTTTTATTATTATTTTTACTTTCATTTTATATACATGTTCGAAATAAAAATGAATTTATTCATTCATTCCAAACACTTTGAGCGAACTACTAGCATAAAATAATTCAAATTATTAGTAAAGAAACCTCTCTTAAATAAATGCATATAAAACTTATTTAATTATTATTAAATGGTTATTGGTTTATTAAAAATGGTCATGGGTTCAAGTTATGATAAGTGATCATAACTTAAACGCATTGTCAATGACTATACATTGTTTGAATTGGTTGATTCTATTTAAAGAAGGTATGATTTTGTATTGTAATGCATTACATCTAAATGTTTAACGGAATGACTGTAACCTTAGTGTGAGTGTCAAAAGGAGCACTGGTCTTATTTGAGAGAAATCTAGAATACATTTTGTAGTAGAATTTCCTTTTCATTCTCCTTTTTCTTTTTTATGTTTCTTTTCTTTTTCTTTACTACCTCTTTAGGTTTGCTTTTAATTTGTGTCATGTATTGTATATTATGTGTCGGACCCCAGGAAGAATAGCTGCAGTTTTGCTGCAGCTAATGGGGATCCAAATAAAACTATAAACCATAAATAACCCGAGCTTTTCACCCAGCTCAGTTATTTAGAATAACTCAAGACAGAAGACCTTGAATTAACGTAAAGTTATCATGAATTTACCTCCTGGTCTCCTGTTGCTCCTGACCAGGAAGCCAGAACCCCACGAGCAGGTAAAATATTAATCTGGGTCGTTGTGATTAATACAAAACGATATTCAGCTTTATTTATATTTGAGTATGAAGTACATGGTTGTTTCCCTTCTGCCCAGCTGAAAAACATACAGAAAATGAAGCAGCTTGAGGATTTCAAATCTCTCTGCTGCTTTAAAAGCTCACCGATCAGAGATTCATAACCTTGAACAGTTTGTGAGATGAATTTAAATCATTTTTAAGGGCCAGAAGGTCTCAGGAAAAAAACATGCCTGTTAATTCAACTCAACTCTAAGTTCCACTTTTAAGTTTTGCAAGTTTTCCTAAATTTAACTAGATTAAATCTGAATTATTCCCCTGCTGTGATTATTTTGCATAGTATTAAATATGCAATATGCATTTTGTTATTAGATAGATAGATAGATAGATAGATAGATAGATAGATAGATAGATAGATAGATAGATAGATAGATAGATAGATAGATAGATAGATAGATAGATAGATAGATAGATAGATAGATAGATAGATAGATAGATAGATAGATAGATAGATAGATAGATAGATCGATCGATCGATCGATCGATCGATCTTTATTGTCATTATAACTTATGAACGAAATTAAAAGTGTTCTCCAGTCGGCGCATCATATATAAAAAAATAAAATAACTGAAAAATAATCCAATAAAATTTCATTTAAAACAGGGGTTCTTAACCTTTCTGACCTTGGGGCCCAATTTTTTCAGTACAGAGTGGCCCGGGGCCCATTAAATATAAACACTGTATAGCAGGGGTATTCAACTTTAAGAGGTCCATTTAGAGAAAATTTACTCAAGCGAAGGTCCAGAACATCATAATATATATATATATATATATATATATATATATATATATATATATATATATATATATATATATATATATATATATATATATATATATATATATATATATAATGTGTGTGTGTATATATTCAAGTAGCCTCATAGTTGTATCAACATCTGCATCTGACTGTTATATTAAAAAAAGTACATATTTGCCAGTTAACATGTTTAACTTGAATTAAACATATTTTTTTCTCTTAAAAATAAAGTAGATTTTATTTTATTTTTCAAATGCTATCTTATTTTATTTCTCTACCAGCAGTTTGAATTTCCCCTTTTCTTTGTTAATTGTCTCAACACATTTTTATACTAAATTAATATAAACACATCTTAACAATTTAAGGTTCAGGTTCAGGTTCTCATAGCCTACACATGTGAATGTGCTCATTGATGAGCCTGAAACGATATTTAGTTTTAATTATGTTCACTGTGGAGAAAGCTGCTTCACAGCTGTATCTGGACCCAAACATGGGTGTTTTAAGATGCTCAGCTTATTTTCTGTGACTTCAGTTCAGACCTGAGTGGATATGTTTGATGAAAAACTTTGTGTTTTGTTTCAGTGGCGTTTCACTTTCGCACTTTGAACGCCACGGTCTCTGAACGTATGAGACACTGGTTTTGTCCCAGTGGGAAGACTGAACAGGATGAATTTGTCCATTCCGGGTTGCATATTTAAAAATACAGCGAGGACAAAACTTAGTTTGATTTTACTTTAAGTTATTTACATTAATACGTTGTCAGGACTCAGTGTGTCGGGTTTCATCCGAGCCTGATCAGCTGCGACGGGCACAGCCCGCACCGCAGCTCTCTGGTCGCGCTGCAGCAGTTACTTTCCGATGCTTTTTCGAAAGCCCGAACAGCCCACACATCTACCATCCTTCAGCAGTAACGACGGAGCCCACCGCCCGAGCGGCAGCCTCAGCCGACCTCCCCGGCCGCGGGGACGCGTCAGGGTAAATGATCACGACGCGCTCGCTCGCTCGCTCGCTCGCTCTGGGCACAGACCCAAGTAATCGATCCCTAATCCTGGCGGATCTAAACCTACTCTGTGCAAAATGAAGGATTTTCTCCGTAAAGACACACCATTTCTCTTACTATTACACGTACAGCTAGCTGAGTGTCTTCTTCTCCTCATTTGGTTGGGAGTTGCTATGCAGTCCCGCGGCCCTCACGGCCCACACGTACAAAACTGAATTTTTTTTGGCGGCCCACTAGATGGCGCTCGCGGCCCAAGTGTGGGCCGCGGCCCTATGGTTAAGAATCACTGATTTAAAATATAAATATATATATATATATATATATATATATATCCTCCCAGATGGCAGCAGTTCAAACAGTGACTACGTTTACATGCAGTCAAAATTCGGGTTATTGCTAATATTCCGGTTACTGAAACATTGGGAATATTCATTTACATGGTAATTAATCATTCGGGATATCTGGATCAAACCAGCGACGCACGGAGAACATCATGACGCAATTACCGTCATTTCCGCTTCTTCTTCCTGTATCCAAATTCAAAACAAATGCTGCTTCGCGCAACTTTTCTCTCTCCTTCTTGTAAATCTTCTATCCCGGTACTTTCTACCGTCTACAAATGCAGAAATGTTCATATCCTTCATTACATTCATGAAGTGATTAGTCTCCTCCTGGTCTTGGTTTCTCCGTGTTTATAAGAACTTCCTGGACTCAAAAGACCAGGATTCCTTGCGAACAGAACATGTGCAGAAAACAAATTCATGTTCCGTTTGATGGGGATATTCCGTTTGGCGTTTACATGACCCAATATTCAGGTTTTAAAAGGAGTAACCCAGGGCTCATATTCAGGTTTTTAAAAACCCGAATATGAGCAAATTCGGGTTATTCAAAGGGGTTATTGGTGTTTACGTGGCCGTGCAAATTCGGTTTATTGCCAATATTCGGGTTTTAAAAAGGTTATTGATGCATGGAAACGCAGTCAGCGAGTGTCCGGGGTGTGAAGAGTCTTTTATTATATTTTGGGCCTTTTTCTGGCAACGGGAGGTGGAGGTTTTCCAGTGTGGAGAGAGGGCAGCCCATGATCTTCTGGGCGGTGGTGACGACCCTATGGAGGTCTTTCCTTTCCTCTCTTTTTCTCTATTAACCATTCGTCTTCCTTTGGTGTTGACGTCATTTTTGCAGAACCGAAGGTGGTTTCAGGAAAAAAGTCTTTGTTTCTGACCCTCAGCCGTCAAATCCACCTTTTTATTCGGTGACTTGAGGAATAAAACAGCAGATCTGATCACAAAGAAACTGTCTTTGCAGCAGGAGAGCTGATCTGATCTTGCAGGCTGAAGGTTAGACAGGGATGTTTTTCCCGCTCTCGTGTGCCGAGCCCCTCAGGCGGGTCAGCTGACCTGGAGCAAACCCTGAAGCACAAAACATGAAACCTCGCTGGACTCGTGGCCGGGAGGAATTACTGTAGGAAGATGCAGGAAAGGTCATCTGTGTTGCTGTCATTTCTACTCAAGTTAACTTAACTCAAGTTGGCTGTATTGATAAACCACTCAAGCTCGATCTTCCAGGTTGGAGGGAGAATGTTATCAGCATTATTGAACTCAGAAACACGCTGGTCAAAAGGCTTCAAGTCATTTCATGTATTGATCCGTGCCGTACTCAAGAGTTGCCTCTCTGTGTATTACAGAGAATGTTATTTTGTTCCGTGAAACAATCCTGGTGAACATTTAAAAGCTCTCAAGTATTTAACACTACAGTTTGATCCATTTCATTTAAGTCGAGCTTTAATTATATAGCTCCAAATTAAGAAAAAATCTAAACAGTAATGGTTCAACTCATTCCAAATGAGTCCAATTAATTCAGTCAATAAAAGAAGATGAATTATTGCATACTTCCCATCAGGGATGGGCAGTATGGACTAAAAAATGTATCACGATAATTTCTGGCATTTATCCCGATAACGATAAAAATGACGATAAAAAAAATACCAATTCAACTCAACCTTTGTAACTATAAATCTATCACGACATTCAGTCTTTGGAGCCAAAACACTGCTCTAAAAGATACTAAATGCTACTAAACTACACCCATTAAATCGAATTAATAAAAACCAATTAAATGAGTGTCACCTGTACTGCAAAACTGGAATGACTCAGATCTGCCATGTTTGTTACACAAACACGTATCAACGGGAATTTATCTTTCTTTCTTTCTTTCTTTCTTTCTTTCTTTCTTTCTTTCTTTCTTTCTTTCTTTCTTTCTTTCTTTCTTTCTTTCTTTCTTTCTTTCTTTCTTTCTTTCTTTCTTTCTTTCTTTCTTTCTTTCTTTCTTTCTTTCTTTCTTTCTTTCTTTCTTTCTTTCTTCACGTACGTTGTGCGTGGATTTAACGCAGAACCATAAATCATGGCTTACAGCTTGAGAAAACTCAAATATCCTATCTCAAAAAATTAGAATATTCTGGGAATCTTAATCTTAAACTGTAAGCCATAATCAGTTAAATTAAATAATAAAAGGCTTGCAATATTTCAGTTGATTTGTAATGAATCCAGAATGTATGACATTTTAGTTTTTTTAATTGCTTTACAGAAAATAAAGAACTTCATCACAATATTCTAATTTTCTGAGACAGTCCTGTATGTCCAACATAACTGGTTTTGGGTGTTTCCGCATCCTTCTTCCTGCATATCTCATTGACTACATGAACCACATGGATCTATGACTCTTAACTCGGTTGGTGAGAGATTATCGTTTGATCCTTCCGGTCTACAGAATGTTCACTTTTAAGACTGCTGAGATGAAGTCAAGGATGTTGTGTCGGGTGAGTGGTGATCTCAAAGCCGCTCCCCAGGTCACTGCTAGGGCGCTGATCTGGATGAACATTAAGAGGAGACACTGATGGATAAAAATGAGCAACTGATGCCTTTTTTTTCTTGCAGAACATATATTTTTTGCATGGATGCTTCCAGGAGTAGAGGGTCCTCCAGCCATGACAAGCATTTCATTTCCTTTTTGGAAATCATTGGTAAAATAAAAACAATTGGCATCAGAATACATCTACGACGATGTTGGGAGATGTCCAGAGATGTGTTGATTCTCAAAAGTTTGCCAATGTTACCCGAGAGTTTTGGCGATTTACATCACTGTGACAAACGTGCAGAGCTGGTAGAGTAGCCAAAAATTGTACTCAAGTAAAAGTACTGTTACTTCAGAATAATATGACTCAAGTTGAAGTAAAAAGTAGTCATCCAAATAATTACTTGAGTAAAAGTAAAAAAGTACTTGGTGAAAAAACTACTCAAGTACTGAGTAACTGTTGAGTAACTGATTTATTTTTTTAACACAACCATTCAAACAGACAAAAATACAAAATAATCATCTTCAGGCAAATTAAATCAATAAAATAATAAAATAAATTAAAAAGAATGAAAAATAAAAAATAGCTTAAATTAAAATAAGCTTAAAGTAAATTCAAGTACTTTAATAAATAATGAAATAAATAAAATAATAACAGAATAAAAAAATAAATTAAGCACAAGTAGCACAAAATGTCAAGCCTTTGTACTTTTCTTTTTTAACCAGGCAGAACTAGAACAAACCCATGAACTCATAGAAACTCTGTGTGTGTTTGAGTCTGTGTAAATGTGACAAAACATGCAAAAACAAACATTTTTCCCAAAGAATCACCCAGTGATGTCATGAGATTGACGCGTACGCGGATAAAAGGGATAAAAGAAAAGTAACAGCTCAACGTAGCCTAATGTAGCGGAGTAAGAGGAACAGTTTCTTCTTCACAAATCTACTCAAGTAAAAGTAAAAAGTATAGTGATTCAAAACTACTCCTAAAAGTACAAAATTTCCCAAAACTTACTCAAGTAAATGTAACAGAGTAAAAGTAACTCGTTAACTTACTACCCAACTCTGCAAACGTGTTACTGTGCGTGGTCAGTCTGCAATGTGTCAGCTTGTTCTCTAATGGAATAAAGAGCAAGAGGATAGAAATACAAGTGTTTTATTCCATTTTCTTCCATATAAATGGCAAAAAATCAGCTGCTGAGTCAACGAGTTTCTTTGCAAGATGAACATTTTAATAAACACCATCTGGCTGAGCAGACGAGGTTTCCTGCCTCAAATATGCAGCACAACCTTCCGAGAAAAGAGACACGATGTTAATCAAGACACGATGTTAATCAAGGCAGTGCAGAAAAAAGAATTAGAGGGAAAGGTAAAATAAATAAAAGTGAGGGGAATTGAGGAACAAAAAGAAGAGGGGATAAAGAAATGAAGCGAGAAAAGGAAGATGCAAGCAGATGGCGAGACTGAGAACAAGTGCAGGTTGAAAGCATATGCATGTAGGATAGCCAGCGCTATGAATACTCATGTATATTTAAATAAAAAGTTTTGAACAACTTCTGATGGATTAGTTTATTTTGCACATAAAACAGAACAGTAAAAAACAAAGGTCAAATGAAGCATTATGCAGGAGAGGTGGAAGCCAAAAAGGCTTATGAAAATGCCTCCCCTTTATAAAACAAACGCAAAATCAAAAACACAATATAGAAATAGATAATATAAAACAGAAAAAGATCATTTAACATGAAAAAGAAAAACACTATTCAATTATTGAAAAATGGAAAAAATGAAGAAGATGTAGGATAATTGCATGAAAAAAATACAATTTAACAACTCCAGGTGTGTTTCTGATCTTAACTAAAAAATGATTTTTTTCAAGTGTTTTTTGAACAATGCCAGTGAAGATATTGATTTTTGTGATGTAGGTAAATTGTTCCATAGATGGTCCTCTGTATTTTAAAGTGAGTTGATTTGTGTGATTACAAATCCAGTAATCAGAAACATTGAGTTTTTACTGTTAGTAAACGGCTCTGTGTTTAGCGTTTGTCACACGAGGTGCAGGACGTTCTGTGTAATCAGTACTCAGGTTGTAAAACAAAATCAGGGGGGATGGTGGATTTTATCATATGGGGACAGATAATTTGTGCTGATTACAAATAATATAATATATTACAAATAATAGCAGTGACCAAAACACCTGCAGAAATACTGCAGGAATGACATAGCAGCAGTTAAATGCAGCCTTCTGTAAGCTTTAAATATCCACTGGGCTTACATCAAATACATCAAAACACAACAATAAAAAACACTTTTCTGAACTTATCAATATGACTCTGTCCTTCACAGGATAAGTAACATGGATCACTGCAAAAACTCTAAATCTTAACAAGAATATTTGTCTTATTTCTAGTTAAAATGTCTCATTTTAGTAAAAGAAATGTCATTACACTTAAAACAAGACTCATCACTGGAAAAAACAACAATTTTCACCTGTTTCAAGTAGATTTTCACTTGAAATAAGTAGAAAAATCTGCCAATGGAACAAGATTTTTTTGCTTGTAATGAGAAGATAGATCTTGTTCCACTGGCAGATTTTTCTACTTATTTCAAGTGAAAATTTAATTGAAACAGGTGAAAATTGACAAATAAGTTATTTTTCTGGTGATGACTCTAAATGTTGAAATAGCAGTAAAACCACATTCATGGATTAAATGACATACGGGATGGAAAGGGGGGATGGTAGTTTTACGGGGGGGGGGGGGGGGGGTGATTTGGACCGTTTCTATTTCAGGGGAGATGCCATCCCCCCTCATCCCCCCTCAACTCCAGTACTGTGTGTAATGCTCAACTCTATTAAACACAATGGTTCCCATAGCCGCTAATTTAGCCAATCACCTGCAGTGCAGCCACAAACTAAACATTCAGGTTATTTGGTGACTTGATTCATACATTTAAGAATAGCTTCCTGGAACTGAAACGCCCTGTTGTGCTAGAGTAAGACATATGGTTGATGTAGGCGTTCGTGCGGCTTTGGTTGCTGAATGTGAATGAGCTATCATGCTGCTGCTTCAAGGATTTGCAGGCGACGTCTCAGACTTGGCAGCGGGTGGTGGGCAGGTTCACTCTGGCACTTAGGAGCAAGAATGTACGACGGAGTATTAGGGCTAAACTAAGACAAAAGAAAAATTTAAATTACGAGAATAAAGTCATAATAATATGAGAATAAAGTCGTAAAATTACGAGAATAAAGTAATAATGTTACGAGAATAAAGTCATAATAATATGAGAATAAAATCGTAAAATTATGAGAATAAAGTCATAATATTACGAGAATAAAGTCGTAATATTACGAGAATAAAGTCGTAATATTTTGAGAATAAAGTCGTAATATTTTGAGAATAAAGTCGTAATATTTTGAGAATAAAGTCGTAAAATTACGAGAATAAAGTCATAATATTACGAGAATAAAGTCGTAATATTCTGAGAATAAAGTCGTAATATTAAATATATTATAAATATATAAATCTAACTTCATAAGATATTCCTCATTTTAACACAGGGAGAAGATGCTCTTCCTGTTAGAGTTCTCATATATTATATTCTCATAAATTATGACTTTATTCTCGTAATGTTACGACTTTATTCTCATAATATTACGACTTTATTCTCATAAATTACGACTTTATTCTCGTAATATTACGACTTTATTCTTGTAATATTACGACTTTATTCTTGTAATATTACGACTTTATTCCCGTAATATTACGACTTTATTCTCAATAATATTACGACTTTATTCTCGTAATGTTACGACTTTATTCTCATAATATTACAACTTTATTCTCGTAATGTTACGACTTTATTCTCATAATATAACGACTTTATTCTCGTAATACTACGACTTTATTCTCATAATATAACGACTTTATTCTCGTAATACTACAACTTTATTCTCATAATATTACGACTTTAGTCTCATAAATTACGACTTTATTCTAGTAATAATACGACTTTATTCTCATAATATTACGACTTTATTCTCATAAATTACGACTTTATTCCCTTAATGTTATGACTTTATTCTCATAATATTACGACTTTATTCTCATAATATTACGACTTTATTCTCGCAACATTATGACTTTATTTTCGTAATTTTATGACTTTATTATCGTAATTTCAAATTATTTTTTTTTGTCTTTTTTTGTCTTAGTTTGGCCCTAATACTCGTCGTAAGAATGTTCCCACTCAGAGTTTGCACGTTTGCACGTTTTCTCCACGTTGGCATGGGTTTTCTCCAGGTACTCAAGCTTTCTGCCACAGTTCAAAAACATGCACCATTGGTATTTGAATTCAGCATAAGTGTATGATTGCACATCGTTGTCTCTCCAGATGAGAGCTGGTATAGACCCCAATCCCATTTATATAAAACAAACAATAAATAAATAAATGATTAAGGTCATGTTTTTAGCTTGGCATTTGTCTTACGTCTCTGGCAACAGTTAAAAAGTCTCATCAGTGTTGAGTATTTCTAATTTCTTTGGTTTGTTTTGGTGTCTTGACAAGCCCTGATCTGTTATTGAACTGGACTTTCTGGATTTTGCCTCATGTTTACAGCAGTTTCCCCAACAACTCCTGCAGCGCTGCTCTTCCTCCTGTTAACAGATGTTCCTACTAAGTGCACCGTGTCGTCCCTGACGGCCATTTAGATGCATTTCAAAGACTTAAGATAAGATCCAGTCTCATTGTTTTTGGGATTTTCTTACGACTGCATTTTACGCCATGGAAAACTATTCAAAAGTTCTCCAAAATCCAAACTATTACCTTTCTTCTTTCATTAAAACAGTCACCGTTTTTCCTCAGAAACAGGGATGAATCAAGGTTAAACGGGATCTTTCACAGGCAGACAGGCCGACAGGAAGCGTGACGGGTGAGCGGCGCCGCCGCCGCCTGGACGTCTCGGTCGGTTTGTCAGCTCTGGCTGTAAAGAAAAAGCCATCAAAATGTCCCGCCGTGATGGATGAATTCAGATGAAGCAAAGAAAATGTATTTTTCTCTCTTCTTATCTCTCTCTGTTCTTCTTTCTGATAAAGTTTAATTCAATCTATTGAAAAACGTGTGACAACCAGTTTATACAGTCAAGTCAGAACAAGACTGATGTTAAAGCTTTCAGCGACTCCGGGCTCATAATTAATAACTGCCAGCATCTCTAAGGGATTTCAAAGGTTGTGTGATGGATTACTTGATGTGTGATCATTAATTAATATTTCTTCACCCTGGGAATGGGGTTAAGGGGGGTTTAGCTTTTTAAACTTTGGATTGGATCATTACCTAGAGCCACCTTCAGCCCTCATGAGGATATTTGCTTTCACAAGAGAACAATCGCTCATGCAGCCACTCAGTTACATCTGGACTTTATTCGTCCATAACCTTTCGTACTTCAGCATCAACATCAGACAGAATTAACCATTTTCATCATTATTCAAACCTTTTTCCTCCTCCCTTAGGTGGCGATGAAGACAAAGACTTCGACATCCAGAGGAACTCGGGAACCATCACGATCGCCCGCCAGCTCGACGCCGCTCGACACTCCAACTACAACCTGACGGTGCAGGTTACCGACGGCAACCACAGCGCCACCACACAGGTTAGAGACAAACCTCTCACGCTAACTGCACGTTTAAAGGAAAAGTAATGCGTGCAAGTGAACAAGTGAAGAGCTTTCCTTATACCGTATTTTCCGCACTATAAGGCGCACCTAAAAGCCTTCAATTTTTTCAAAAGCTGACCATGCGCCTTATAATCCGGTGCACCTTATATATGGATCAATATTGAGCCGTCTCGCAACCATAGACATATATACGTAGACGCCTCATGACATGCTTGAACGTAATCCAGTGTGGCCGCCATATTGGATGGGTTTCTTCACTCCAGGCTAAATTAACTACACTGGAGTTACAGAGTTACAGTTACAGCCAGCACACACAAGAAGCTGCAAAACACTTCTTTTTCAAGGGTTTTAGCTCCCCAGCCCCAGTTCAAGCCTAACAGGGTAGTATAAGACCCTGGAATGACCTGGATTTAATTATTTATTTAAAAAAAAATGTTATAGATATATTTATTGAGGGCAATAAGAGAAAAAAAAAAAGGGTTGTCGACCCTTGGCCTAATGCAGTGTCTCCCAACCTGGGGTCCGGGCCCCCCCTGGGGGGGGTGCCAGAGACGCGAAACTTTGAATGAGTCATTCATAAGACATTGTTAGGAATAATTTATGAATGTCTTGAATATTTTTTGTGTTTTTTATACACTGGTGACAAACACAGGAATTATTTAATTCTTTATTATTATATCATTACTCAACATTTAATTTACTCCGACAGGTTGTTAATGGAAAAATTAAAAAAAAAATTGGTCTCATATTAAAAGAGACATTTTTCAGAAATATTTTTGTCCTTTTATGTCCTTTTGTGCGTATTTTATACATTGGTGACATTGGAGAAAAACAAAGTCATATGTATAGAGCAGGGGTCACCAATCCTGGTCTTCGAGGGCCGGTGTCCCTGCAGGTTTTAGATGTTTCCCTGCTTCATTGCACCATGATACAGGTAACTGTGTCATTAACAGAATTGTGCAGCCCTGGATGACAAGCTGATGACGATGATTAATTAGAATCAGGTTTGTTAAAGGAGGGAAACATCTAAAACTTGCAGGACACCGGCCCTCGAGGACCAAGATTGGTGACCCCTGGTATAGAGAGTAAACCAAAGAGAAATGTATCAAAAAAACATCATTAATGTTAATTTTTTCAATTAAAGACTATTTTGGTGCTAGTACCTATGGGTCGGGGGGCCTGGCTGGTCTTAGACCCAAGTAGAGGGGTGACAAGGAAAAAAGGTTGGGAACCACTGGTCTAATGGATGCATAACGTAACCCCAGCCTCTACTGTAGCGCCTTATAATGCGGTGCGTCTTATATATGGAAAAAGATTTAAAATACGTCATTCATTGAAGGCCTTATAGTGCGGAAAATACAGTAAATGGAAAGCAACTGTCTAATGATCCAACATTAACAATTAACTGTGGGCTGAGACACAACTTTGGTAGAAAAAACCTCCTTTGGCCCAGCTGGGATTAGGGATCCTGAACTAATACTGGGCCGTACTGTATTCACACCAAACACATGTGGAACCCTGTTTATTTATGCAGCAAGAGCTGGATACGTGTAGAATGACCAGCTCTGCCTTATTTAACCCTTGTGCTGTCTTCGGGTCAAGGAAGGAGGAAGGGAAGAAGGGAGGAAAGAAGGAAGGAACGGAGGAAAGAAGGAAGGAACGGAGGAAAGAAGGAAGGAAGGAAGAAAAGAAGGGAGAAAAGAAGGAAGGAAAAAAAAAGAAGGAAGGGAGGAAGGAAGGGAAAAAAGAATGAAGGAAGGAAAGGAGAAAACAAGGAAAGAATGTACGAGGGAAGAAAAGAAGGGAGGAAGGGAGGAAAAAAAGAAGGAAAGGAGTAAAGAAGGAAGGAAGGATGAAAAGAGGAAGGGAAGAAGGAAGAGAGCAGGAGGAAAGAAGGAACAGGAGAATTAGGTAATTTTGACCCAAAGAAAGTACAAGGGTTAAACAGAAAATGAGAATAACAGTTTCATCTACGAGCCTTTTTTCTGTCTGAAGCTACAGTTAGCTGTTATTTCTGATGTGAACCTGAAATGAGACAAACAAAGAGACAAACATCTACTTCTTGTTAAATAAAACAAACCACACAGCAAATACAAATACAACATCTTTAAACCACAAGTTGATTCACTCTCTGGTGGAGAATCTGTTTCCAGTCTTGCAGGCAGCCGTCAATCTTGTCCTGCAAACAAAACTACTTCCCCAACTGTCTGTTGTTTGTGCCGTTCACGTTCTTCTTTCTTCTCCTCCGACTCCAGGCCTACATCCGCGTGCTGGACATGAACGAGCATCGGCCCGTCTTCCTGAAACCGCTGTACGAGGTGAGAGCTCCATTTCACTTAAGTGCAGAATTAAGGGTAGAACAGACGACTTATTGCAGCACGAACGAACAGAAGTGTCTTCACAGGTAATTACGGGTATGTCGAGATGCAACCAGGTGTGAAAAGTAGCTGTGTTTTGTCAACAGTCCGTAATCGCAAGTTCTTGAGCTCATTTTTTGAAGTGTTTTAACAGCCGGTCCTGTTTCCACCTTTTACAAACAATATTAGAGACAGTAAAAACTAGGGATATCTAAGATTAGTGAGGTGATTTCAAAAAAAGTACGCTACTTGCATTGCCATTGTTCTTTTGTGTGGAGATGTGACTACTTTTTTGTTTGCAGTTTCACAACAAAAGCACAGATTATTTTAGATTTACATGAAAACACGTGAACGCTTTACAATTTTCTGGTTGGAACACTGCAAAAACTCAAAATCTTACCAGGAATATTTGTCTTATTTCTAGTTAAAATGTCTCATTTTTAGTCAAAAAATCTCATTACACTTAAAACAAGAGTGTTATTTGACAATTTTCACCTGTTTCAAGTAAATTTTCACTTGAAAGCCAGTGGGACAAGATTTATCTTCTCATTATAAGCAAAAAAATCTTGTTCCACTGGCAGATTTTTCTACTTATTTTTAGTGAAAATCTACTTGAAACAGGTGAAAATTGTTGTTTTTTCCAGTGATGAGTCTTGTTTTAAGTGTAATGAGATTTTTTTGACTAAACATGAGACATTTTAACTAGGAATAAGACAAATATTCTTGTTAAGATTTGGAGTTTTTGCAGTGAAGTGTTGAAGTGAAGTTATTGTGAACAGAGACTGAGACTGACAACAGTATTTGGAAGAGACTTCCAACTTTCATTTGTGTAGTTTTTGTGGTTATAAAACTTTTGACAGTCTTTTCTTGGGTTGAACTGCAAATGCAATCCTTCTGTGTGCTCAAATATCATTTGTTACTTCAAGAAAATGATCTTAACTTAATTTTAACTCGGTACAACCCATCTATTTTTCTTTTTTTTGACCCTACAAAAATCTGTAAATGTTCTGTCTCTACTTGGCCACTTGGACCAGCACTCTCCGGTCCCAGGGGAGTTTCCTTTAATCACCTTTAAGGAAGTCTTCTCTGTTAGTACAACAGATTAGTGAAACGATACTTCACTTTGGTAAAGAAGCATGAAATTTGGCACAGATACTCTCCAAGGTCTACTCTTTAGGAAAGTAGAGAGTAACATTTTCATACATCCATATTCTCGTAACAACAATCAATCTTACAAAATTCTCACTTTTCCGGGTATATACAAGTTTCTATATGCTGTATCTCAAGAACTGTATTGGATACAGACATGTACTTGGTAGCGAAATGTCCACAATACCCCACTTTATATTCGACTTATATAATTTTAGGGGGCTTAAAATCAAGGCATTTCGAGTTATAAAGGAAAAAGCACGTTTTTGGGCGGACATCCTAGATTTTGGGGCCACCATCTTGGAATTTTGAGTGGCACGCACCTTTTTTCCTAAAGAGTAGACCTTGGAGAGTATCTGCAGAGGTGTCAAAAGTATTCACATTCATTACTCAGGTAGAAGTATAGATACTAGAGTTTAAAAATACTCCTGTAGAAGTTGAAGTATCAACTCAAGTTTTTTACTCAAGTAAAAGTATAAAAGTACTGGTTTCAAAACTACTTAAAGTATAAAAGTAAAAGTAATGTAAGGGGGAAAAAGCCATTAAGGACAAAAGCCATTGAAAATGAATGCATCTTAGTATAATGCAAATATATTAAAGAAGCATATATGTGTACTATTGAGCATTAACATGTGTTTCAGAGAGCAGGAGATATGATGACTAGTTACCTATAAGTATTGTAATGGTGCAAAAAGTCAAACTTCATGTTCATGTTATCATTTATCCTAACCTTTATTGGAATGTACATCCAAGTTTAGTTGCAGGAATCTG